>NC_068421.1:92652171-92682171 GCF_023373465.1 Oncorhynchus keta | reverse complement strand
GCAAAAAATGTATTTAAAACTTATTTTGCTTCGTCATTTTATGGAGTATTGTGTCAAGATTGATGAGATTTATATATATATATATTTTAATCCATTTTAGAATAAGACTGTAACGTAACAAAATGTGGAAAAGGTTAAGAGGTGGAAAGACTTTCCTTTATATATAAAGTACCAGTCAAAAATAACATAGTTATATATATATATATATATAAACATAATTATATCATCAAACTATGAAATTACACATTGAATCATGTAGTAACCTCAAGAAATGTCAACAAATCAAAATATATTTTATATTTGAGATTCTTTAAAGTAGCCATCATTTGCCTTGATGACAACTTTGCACACTCTTGGCATTCTCTCAACCAGCTTCACCTAGAATGCTTTTCCAACAGTCTTCAAGGAGTTCCCACATATGCTGAGCACTTGTTGGCTGCTTTTCCTTCACTCTGCGGTCCAACTCATCCCAAACCATCTCAATTGGTTTGAGGTCGGCTGATTGTGGAGGCCAGGTCATGTGATGCAGCACTCCATCACTCTCCTTCTTGGTCAAATAGCCCTTACACAGCCTGCAGGTGTGTTGGGTCACTGTCCTGTTGAAGAACAAATTCAAGTCCCACTGAGCGCAAACCAGATGGGATGGCGTATCGCTGCAGAATGCTGTGGTAGCCATGTTGGATAAGTGTGCCTTGAATTCTAAATAAATCACAGACAGTGTCACCAGCAAAGCACCATCACACCTCCTCCTCCATGCTTCACAGTGAGAACCACACATGCAGAGATCATCCGTTCACCTACTCTGTATCTCACAAAAACACGGTGGTTGGAACCAAAAATCTCACATTTGGACTCATCAGACCAAAGGACAAATTTCCACCGGTCTAATGTCCATTGCTCGTGTTTCTTGGCCCAAGCAAGTCTCTTCTTCTTATTGGTGTCCTTTAGTAATGGTTCATTTGCAAGAATTCAACCATGAAGGCCTGATTTTCGCAGTCTCCTCTGAACAGTTGATGTTGAGATGTATCTGTTACTTGAACTTTGTGAAGCATTTATTTGGGCTGCAACTTCTGTGGCTGAACATATTGTAGCAGAGGTAACTCTGGGTCTTCCTTTCCCATGGCGGTCTTCATGAGAGCCAGTTCCATCGTAGCGCTTGATGGTTTTTGCGACTACACTTGAAGAAACTTTAAAAGTTCTTGAAATGGTTCCGGGTTGACTGACCTTCATCTCTTAAAGTAATGATGAACTGTCGTTTCTCTTTGCTTATTCGAGCTGTTCTTGCCATAACATGGACTTGGTCTTTTACCAAAAAGGACCATCTTCTGTATACCATCCCTACATTACCTTGTCACAACACAATTGAAATGCATTCCAGGTGACTACCTCATGAAGCTGGTTGAGAGAATGCCAAGAGTGTGCAAAGCTGTCATCAAGACAAAGTGTGGCTACTTTGAAGAATCTCAAATATATATTTTAACACGTTTTTGGTTAGTACATGATTCCAGATGTGTTATTTCATAGTTGTGATGTCTTCACTATAATTCTACAATGTAGAAAATAGTTTAAAAAAATAAATACCCTTGAATGAGTAGGTGTGTCCAAACTTTTGACTGGTACTGTATATATGTATATATATATTTATATATGTCACAGTGCATTTGGAAAGTATTGTCACGACTTCTGCCGAAGTCGGTTCCTTCCCTTGTTCGGGCGGCGTTCTGCGGTCTGCGTCACCGGTCTTCTAGCAATCCTCGATCCACTTTTCATTTTCCATATGTTTTGTCTTGTCTTCCCACACACCTGGTTTCAATTCCCTCATTACATATTGTGTATTTAACCCTCTGTCCCCCCCCCCCACCCAGTTATTGTTTGTTCTGGATGCCGGTAGTTTTATGTATTAAACTGCTCCGTTGTAAACCCAGTTTTTGCTCTCCTGCGCCTGACTTCCTGCCGCCAGTCCTTACAAGCATTTAGCCCCTTCCCATTTCCACATTTTTCAACCTTACAGCATTATTTTAATTAATCAATCTACACAATACCACATAATGACAAAGCGACAAAGGTTTTAATACATTTTTGCAAATTTATTAAACAAAAATAACAGAAATACCTTATTTACATCAGTATTCAGACCCTTTGCTATGAGACTTGAAATTGATCTCAGGTGCATCCTGTTTTCATTGATCATCCTTGAGATGTTTCTACAACTTGATTGAGTCCATCTGTGGTAAATTCAATTGATAGGACATGATTTGGAAAGGCACACACCGGTCTATATAAGGTCCCACAGTTGATCGTGCATGTCAGAGCAAAAACCAAGCCATGAGGTCAAAGGAATTGTCCGTAGAGCTCCGAGACAGGATTGTGTTGAAGCACAGATCTGGGGAAGGGTACCAAAGCATTTCTGCAGCATTGAAGGTCCCCAAGAACACAGTGGCCTCCATCATTCTTAAATGGAAGAAGTTTGGAATCACCAAGACTCTTCCTAGAGCCAGTGGTGGAAAAATTACCCAAAGTCATACTTGAGTAAAAGTAAAGATTCCTTAATAGAAAATTACTCAAGTAGAGGGTAAAATCCTACTTGAGAAAAAGTTGTTTTTTTAAGTATCAAAAGTAAATATAATTGGAAAAATATCCTTCAGGAAATATATAAATAATTACCAATTCCTTATATTAACCAAACCAGACAGCATGATTTTCTTGTTTTTAAATTTACGGATAGCCAGAGGCACAATCCAACACTCAGACATATTTTTTTTTTAAAACAAGCATTTGTATTTACAGAGTCCTCCAGATCAGAGGCAGTAGGGATGACCAGTGATGTTCTCTGTTTAGTGAGTCCTCCAGATCAGAGGTCAGTAGGGATGACCAGGGATGTTCTCTGTTTAGTGAGTCCTCCAGATCAGAGGCAGTAGGGATGACCAGGGATGTTCTCTGTTTAGTGAGTCCTCCAGATTAGAGGCAGTAGGGATGACCAGTGATGTTCTCTGTTTAGTGAGTCCTCCAGATCAGAGGTCAGTAGGGATGACCAGGGATGTTCTCTGTTTAGTAAGTCCTCCAGATCAGAGGCAGTAGGGATGACCAGGGATGTTTTCTGTTTAGTGAGTCCTCCAGATCAGAGGCAGTAGGGATGACCAGGGATGTTCTCTGTTAAAGTGAGTCCTCCAGATCAGAGGCAGTAGGGATGACCAGGGATGTTCTCTGTTTAGTGAGTCCTCCAGATCAGAGGCAGTAGGGATGACCAGGGATGTTCTCTGTTTAGTGAGTCCTCCAGATCAGAGGCAGTAGGGATGACCACGGATGTTCTCTGTTAAAGTGAGTCCTCCAGATCAGAGGCAGTAGGGATGACTAGGGATGTTCTCTGTTTAGTGAGTCCTCCAGATCAGAGGCAGTAGGGATGACCAGGGATTTCTCTTTAAGTGCATGAATTAGACCATTTTCCTGTCCAGCTAAGCATTCAAAATGTAACGAGAACTTTTGAGTGTCGAGGGGAAAATTTACAGAGTAAAAAGTACAATATTTTCTTCTGGAATGTAGTCGATTAAAATTCAAAGTGGTCAAAAATATAAATAGTAAAGTAAAGTACAGATTCCCCCAAAAAACTACTTAAGTAGTACTTTACAGTACTTTACACCACTGTTTAGAGCTAGCCGCCCTGCCCAACTGAGAAATCAGTGGAGAAGGGTCCTTCTGTAGCTCAGTTGGTAGAGCATGGCGCTTGTAACGCCAGGGTAGTGGGTTCAATTCCCGGGACCACCCATACGTAGAATGTATGCACACATGACTGTAAGTCGCTTTGGATAAAAGCGTCCGCTAAATGGCATATATACATATATATATATTAGAAGGGCATTGGTCAGGGAGGTGACTAAGACGCTGATGGTCATTCTGACAGAGCTCCAGAGTTCCTCTGTGGAGATGGGAGAACCTTCCCGAAAGGACAACCATCTCTGCAGCACTCCACCAATCAGGCCTTTATGGTAGAGTGGCCAGACGGACGCCACTCCTCGGTGAAAGGCACACGACAGCCCGCTTGGAGTTTGCCAAAAGGCACCTAAAGGACTCTCAGTCCACGAGAAACCAGATACTCTATTCTGATGAAACCAAGATTGAACTCTATGGCCTGAATGGCAACTGTCACATCTGTAGGAAACCTTGCTCCATCCCTATGGTGAAGCATGGTGGTGGCAGCATCATGCTGTGGGTGTATTTTTCAGCAGGGACTGGGAGACTAGTCAGGACGAGGGAAAGATGAACAGAGTAAAATACAGCGAGATCCTTGATGAAACCTGTTCCAGAGCGCTCAGGACCTCAGACTCTGGCAAAAGGTTCACCTTCCAACAGGACAACGTGCCTAAGCACACAGTCAAGACAAGCGCAGGAGTGGCCTGAGACAATTGAGACATGGTTTGTGTCTGTGTGTCATTCAGAGGGTGAATGGGCAACACAATATTTAAGTGCCATAGAACAGGGGTATGGTAGTGGTATGGTAGTGGTTGCCAGGTGCACCGGTTTGTGTCAAGAACTTGCAGCCGTGCTGGGTTTTTCCACGCTCAACAGTTTCCCGTGTGTATCAAGAATGGTCCACCACCCAAAGGACATCCAGACAACTTGACACAACTGTGTGAAGCATTGAGTCAACATGCCCCAGCATCCATGTGGAACACTTTTGACATCTTGTAGTCCATGTCCCGATGAATTGTGGCTGTTCTGAGGGCAAAAGGGTGTTGCAACTCAATAATAGGAAGGTGTTCCTAATGCTTTGTACACTCAGTGTTAGTAACAGAAAGACACTGCAGGTACACCAATGTGCTATAAATATATAATAATATAATAACACTCTGGTTTATACCATACAACACATATGTTACTAGAAAAAAGAAAAGCCACATTGTAATATCAGTATTAATAACAACAGAAACATCAACTTATTGTATTTTGTAAATTGTAAAGAGTGCAGTTACTTTCATTGACAGATGATGGCGCTGTTCTCCCTGTTACAAAAGTGTACAAAACATAAACTATGGGTAGAATTAAACTTGTTTCGTGAGATATTAAGAAGAAGGCACAATCTGTAATTTTAACAGGCCGAACTCTTTACGTGTTTTTTGTTTTATTTGTAAAAGATAAGGGGTAGGGCTGAGGTTTATGTAGGTCTAACCACTCTCAAGTGGTTAGACCTACTGACAGTCCATGAAGATCGACACAAAACTAACAAGACATTGAAGTTATATTCGTTAATAATTACATTTAACGCCCTTAATAAAGCACTATGTAACCCCATGCTATTACACTGGTGTTACTGGTGTGATTACTGTACTACACATGTATTAGAACAACTTATTTTAAAGTATAACCAAGCAGACAAGAATGCTGTGAGTAATGTTTTGCGTAAGGATCCGATATTTGTGCGTAATGACTTTGCGTGGGGAGATGTTGCTGTTCTTTTTGGACAATTTTTTATGAGGTTGTTAATTTCCTAAACACAACGTGTCATACACAGGGACCTACTGTGAAACTGTTTGGGGCGCCATTGGGGACAGTAGTACCGTAACCGTTCTCAGTACAAAGATGAGTTTCTCTCCTTCGACCCGCGGCGGAGCCTACAAGACGAGTATATCTCATTCAGCTGCATTTTTCTTCCTTTGCTTGGTGTCCAAGTTAACTACGTTCTTCTGATTGGGTGGATTTGTTATTCCGCTTGAATGGACCGCGTGTAGATTGGCTGCAGAGAGGTTTACGTCATCCAACTAGAGGAGGTTTACTTGGGATTTTCGTTCTGTCACTGTCAAATGTAGAGCAGGCGACCATTGGGGACAAGGTAGCGTTGAACAGAAGAGAGAGAGAGAGATATAGATAGAGAGATAGAGAGGACAGTAGTCGCGTATTGTCGCAACATTTTCTTGTGCGTGCATCATTATAAACTTAGTGCCAGCCAGGTCTTCTGTATTAATTATTGCATGCGTAGAGCAGATCATCCAGCGTTGGACTGGCATCTGGTTACGAAAGAAACGGGACGGCACCAGTGGAAATACTATCTGAAAACTCCATTAGCCTTGCTTCGTTCGTTTTACAATTGCCAGCAGTCAGTCACAGCAGCCTATTTCCGAGGACGCGAATCGCGATCACAGGGACCGCTGGAGAAGTCTCACGTTTTGTCGTTTGATTTATAGACTGGTCACTGTAATTTACGCAATAGCCTAGTTTTCTGGACTCATTGTATTTTTTTTTCTCTCTTTGGTCCAAAGTAGTCCATGCAAGCCTAGTTGCTATACCATTTTTTAAGAAACCTACGTGACAGACAGATTCAATCATTACTCTCAAACGGGACAAACGAGGTGGGTGTTTTATTATTGTTATTATGGATCTGAATGTGTCGCATCATGGCACTTTAACGTGATTTATTACAATGCCTGTTATACGTAACAATAATGAAGGTTTAGGTCCAATTGGGTGTGAAAGGTTCCACTAAAAAAAGAGAATAATATACTTTTATTGTTCGTCTTTTGCGTATGATTTTTATATTATGTTAATATTCTATTAATTAACCTAACCTCTATAACGTACTGTCAATATTTGATTGTATATTTGTAAATATAGAGAGTCTGCGTTCAAATAAGGGAATTGGTCAAAGTAACGCATGCATGTTCTTTACGTTCTATTTTGTCCACGTTTTGAATTTTCTCGACACGGGCAATACATATAACACCTTCGTTACAGTGTTCCACTGTAGTCTGCTGTAGTGTATTACATTAACTTTTTACTTTCCATTAAAACGCAACCATCAGATTGCCAGAACGGGAATGGGGGTTGTTTAGCCTTGGGCTGCAGCCGGTCTGGGTTGCCTGATCTGTTTTGTATTTCTCCCCGACTCCATCTCACTGCCTTCTAAATTGCCTGTCCGTGTAATTACTTGAGTTAGCCCATTTAAGTTAAAAGCTTTACCCCCTCAAATGTCCTCTCTTCCCCAACCCGGAATGAAACTTGACATGGCCCATCTTATTTATCCAGGGAGTCACTTTCGGGCCAGCTTTTTGATTCATCTCCTTTTAGATTTAATCAGCACTAAGGTATAGCTTGTCCCTAAGAGCCTCTGCTAATGGGGTTAGTGAATGCTTTTCTCAGTGCAGCGTTTTCTCCCCCTTCCCTTCTCCTCTAATTACCTTTCAACAAAGATTTGTCTCAGCTAGAAGTCTGCCCTGCATGCTGAACATTGGGAAAGGATTGGAATTCAAATATATTAGTTTCAGATCAGTTTGAACAAAAAGTGTTTTGCATTGCGTAAATAGATTATCACAAATAGGATAGCAGGATAGTAATAGTCTATGTAATACGTTAATCCATAGTAGCCCGTGATATCAGTAGATTTGAGTCCCTCTTTAAAGGTGACACATGCTAAACATTGATAGGGTCCGTTCCCCCCTGCAAAGTCTCATACAACTTTGATGGTTTTTCAATTAATAGCAGTCCTGTGTTCACCCAGTCTTCCCTCCGTTAGAAACAAGCCGATGCAGACCACCCTTCTGCCTTCCATAGAAAGAGAACATTGACAGGTGTGCAGAACAGCGTGGTATAGAGTAATGTTCTGTTCTAAAGTCATTAAGAGCCCAACAAAAGGCAGGGCCCCCGTGCAGCTCTGCTCTAATTGTTCGTCTGGCTCTTGGTGTTATCAGTGAACACACATTCTTCACATCACACCGCAACCACAGAATGGATGGAGTAAAAACAGCATTTAGATGAGAGGAGAGAGACAGTGTGTGTGTGTATGTGGGGATATATATATATATATAGAGAGAGAGAGAGAGAGAGAGAGAGAGAGAGAGACAGAGACAAGAGAGAGAGAGTCAGAAAGATCAAGTGCAGATTTGGTACAGTAAATAATATAATAATAATATATAATAATATATAATATAATAATAATAATATATGCCATTTAGCAGACGCTTTTATCCAAAGCGACTTACAGTCATGTGTGCATACATTCTACGTATGGGTGGTCCACGGGAATCGAACCCACTACCCTGGCGTTACAAGCGCCATGCTCTACCAACTGAGCTACAGGACCACCTGTAGAGTTGTAGCTCTTCTCCTCTGTAACTCTGGAGCAGAACCACTGAAGAAGGGACAGAAGAGTTTATAAATACAATTATTACAGTCTGCAGTCCTTTTACAGCTCTGACTATAACAGGCTAATAACTTATGGATGCCACATTGGGAAGATTTTTGACAGTGACAGTTTGTCTGGAATAGCACTCTGTAGGCATAGGTCTATATGGTCTGTCAGTTGTTTGTACTACAGACGACCTACAGACAGAAAGTCAACATAAAGCTTTGACAGACTACAGACTACATTACCGATGCTATCGGACCCAAACTGGAGCTTTTTTTTCCCACAAACAACCGACAGACACTACAGACACGGTCTGTCTCAGACTAGAGCTTTTTCAGCCTGCCTGGGTTGCCTCGTTGGTGAGGATGAGGTGTGGTTTACATGTGGCTGATCACGTGACCCCGAGAAAACAGCGTAATTTAACACTACTTTAATTACCTTGTTACAACACTGGCCTCTCTGTCGACCAGGAATTCAAATGTAGGCTAATTGAAAATTCAGTTGGTTCAACTTCACATGTATAGGCCTATTTTTGTAGCTTGGCTGCCAAAATGCTGCTTTGGACCAAAAATTAAGTCGTGACTGCGTTGTAAATTGGCCATTATAAAACTTTTGCTTGAAGTATATTTAAAATAAATGTAAGTCTCATCTCAATAATAAGCACACTTTTGTTTGAAATGTAAAATGAATGTAGAATGTAGAATACTTGTAGTTCCAATATGAGCTGCCATAAACCACAGTGTTCCAATATGAGCTGCCATAAACCGCAATGTTTCAATATGAGCTGCCATAAACCACAATGTTTCAATATGAGCTGCCATAAACCACAATGTTCCAATATGAGCTGCCATAAACCGCAATGTTTCAATATGAGCTGCCATAAACCGCAATGTTTCAATATGAGCTGCCATAAACCGCAATGTTTCAATATGAGCTGCCTTAAACCGCAATGTTTCAATATGAGCTGCCATAAACCGCAATGTTTCAATATGAGCTGCCATAAACCGCAATGTTTCAATATGAGCTGCCATAAACCGCAATGTTTCAATATGAGCTGCCATAAACCGCAATGTTTCAATATGAGCTGCCATAAACCGCAATGTTTCAATATGAGCTGCCATAAACCGCAATGTTCCAATATGAGCTGCCATAAACCGCAATGTTCCAATATGAGCTGCCATAAACCGCAATGTTCCAATATGAGCTGCCATAAACCGCAATGTTCCAATATGAGCTGCCATAAACCGCAATGTTCCAATATGAGCTGCCATAAACCGCAATGTTCCAATATGAGCTGCCATAAACCGCAATGTTCCAATATGAGCTGCCATAAACCTCAATGTTCCAAAAAATGTTTCCATAAACCGCAATGTTTCAAAAAGAGTTTCCATAAACCACAAAGTGCACTGTGTCAGACAACAATATTTTAGTTAACAATCCCTGAAAACACCATCTGAAACATCTGCCTTACAGGTTGTAGAAAAGTGAATTCCTGCACACAACAAGATATAACCTTTAACCTCTGCAATGTTTATTGTTTTGTTGTTTCGGTCAGCCACCTTTTTCTTGTCTTAATATGTTCCAGGTGTTACCACCTGTTAGTCACCACCTGTCAGTCACCACCTGTTAGTCACCACCTGTTAGTCACCACCTGTTAGTCACCACCTGTCAGTCACCACCTGTTAGTCACCACCTGTCAGTCACCACCTGTTAGTCACCACCTGTTAGTCACCACCTGTCAGTCACCACCTGTTAGTCACCACCTGTTAGTCACCACCTGTCAGTCACCACCTGTTAGTCACCACCTGTCAGTCACCACCTGTTAGTCACCACCTGTTAGTCACCACCTGTTAGTCACCACCTGTCAGTCACCACCTGTTAGTCACCACCTGTTAGTCACCACCTGTTAGTCACCACCTGTTAGTCACCACCTGTTAGTCACCACCTGTTAGTCACCACCTGTCAGTCACCACCTGTTAGTCACCACCTGTTAGTCACCACCTGTCAGTCACCACCTGTCAGTCACCACCTGTCAGTCACCACCCGTCAGTCACCACCTGTTAGTCACCACCTGTTAGTCACCACCTGTTAGTCACCACCTGTCAGTCACCACCTGTTAGTCACCACCCGTCAGTCACCACCCGTCAGTCACCACCCGTTAGTCACCACCTGTTAGTCACCACCTGTCAGTCACCACCTGTCAGTCACCACCTGTCAGTCACCACCAGTCAGTCACCACCTGTTAGTCACCACCTGTCAGTCACCACCAGTCTCATAACAACCTTCTTAATCGCTTGTGTTTTTTTCTTCATAACCAGGAAAAATGTTTCAAAATCAATACTAGCAGGAATCCTTATCGTTTCTGTATTTCTTAACCAGTGACAAATACTGATATCAACATGTTTGTGTCTCTTGTTATTTCTTCACTAGGGACCATGGTGAATCCTGGAGGTAGCAGCCAGCCCCCTCCGGTGGGAGCAGGGTCCCTGTCCTGGAAGAGGTGTGCGGGCTGCGGGGGGAAGATCGCTGACCGCTTCCTTCTCTATACCATGGACAGCTACTGGCACAGCCGATGCCTTAAGTGCTCCTGCTGCCAGGCCCAGCTGGGGGAGATAGGCACCTCCTGTTACACCAAGAGCGGCATGATCCTCTGCAGAAACGACTACATCAGGTGAGACTGGCGGGTTAAGGTCGGCAGGGCCTGCTGGGAATGTGTGAGTTTGTGTTAACATCGGTTGAGGGCTCGGGCGCAGGTGGCTATGTGTGTGTGTGTGTTTTTGTTGTTGCGTGTGTGAATTGTGCAGATCACCCTTCAGCGAGGGTACATACAGGTAACATGTGTGGGTGTTTATGTGTTTCTGTCTGTTTGGGTGCTTTGGTCTGTTTGCGTGTGTGTATTGTGCGGTACAGATCTGCCCTCAAGCAAGTGTACAGATACCGTAACATACTGTATATCATTTTCTATTCTGGAATGACAACTTGTATCGATGGATCTATGTCCCACATTCATTTCCTGACAAAAAATGTTACTGTCAAGAAAAATAAAGGTGACACCCTGGTTTAAAGGGGATGCCCTGGTTTAAAGGGGAGGCCCTGGTTTAAAGGGGATGCCCTGTTTTAAAGGGGACGCCCTGGTTTAAAGGGGACGCCTTGGTTTAAATGAGATGTCCTGGTTTAAATGGAACGCCCCGGTTTAAAGGGGATGCCCTGGTTTAAAGGGGATGCACTGGTTTAAATGGAATGCCCTGGTTTAAATGGGACTGGTTTAAAGGGGATGCCCTGGTTTAAAGGGGATGCCCTGGTTTAAAGGGGATGCCCTGGTTTAAATGGAACGCCCTGGTTTAAAGGGGATGCCTTGGTTTAAAGGGGACGCCCTGATTTAAATGGGACGCCTGGTTTA
This sequence comes from Oncorhynchus keta, assembly GCF_023373465.1. Classification (NCBI taxonomy): domain Eukaryota; kingdom Metazoa; phylum Chordata; class Actinopteri; order Salmoniformes; family Salmonidae; genus Oncorhynchus; species Oncorhynchus keta. The sequence continues at coordinate 92,670,658 of NC_068421.1, read as the reverse complement.
AATGGAATGCCCTGGTTTAAATGGAACGCCCTGGTTTAAAGGGGATGCCTTGGTTTAAATGGGACGCCCTGGTTTAAAGGGGATGTCCTGGTTTAAAGGGGATGCCCTGGTTTAAATGGGACGCCCTGGTTTAAAGGGGATGCCTTGGTTTAAAGGGTACGCCCTGATTTAAATGGGACGCCTTGGTTTAAAGGGGACGCCCTGGTTTAAAGGGGATGTCCTGGTTTAAAGGGGATGCCCTGGTGGGACGCCTTGGTTTAAATGGGATGCCCTGGTTTAAATGGGATGCCCTGGTTTAAAGGGGATGTCCTGGTTTAAAGGGGATGCCCTGGTTTAAATGGGACGCCTTGGTTTAAATGGGACGCCTTGGTTTAAATGTGATGCCCTGGTTTAAAGGGGACGCCTTGATTCCTGGGACAATAGAAAAGAAAGGAGAACATTTTTGTTGCTAGTTAGGAAAAGTGCACCTTATGTATTCTTCTATCGTGATGTAGAATGAATTAAGTCATGGATATGAAATGAAGGAGTTGTTGACATATGTTACAGGCTATATAACGATGTATGGAAGCACAGAATGTATTTTCCATTCAGAATATGGACAACACGTTTCTCAAATTCACCCGACGTCGGGCCTTGTTTAAAAGTCCCTCCTCGTTGAATTCTCTCCGTACTATTCTTAAAAAGAGGTCAAACTGACTGCTGGCATGTTGACAGAGAACAAGACGAAAAACAGTATTTTTCTAATAGAACATCTGCACGTCTGTTTGTTCATCGTGCCATTTTTCATCAAGCAGCAAAAGGTGGGAGCCTGGCTAAGGGCTGTTCCCCAGGGTTTGTATTTGCTTTACGAGATGCTAGGAGAGACTATACAGGACAGGCACCTTTTAGCACTGGGGGAATTTAAAAGGGTTTCTCATCCTGTTTGGCAAGTTTGTGTATCAGAAAAGAGATAATTTAATTAACAAAGAGGGTCTTTTTAAATATTTATATAAAGTGTGTGGAACACTTAAGCAGCTAGCGCTTGATGACGGCAGACGGTCTCATTCTGCTAATGCGGAATCGCCTGATTTGACAGCCTGATCGTTCAACAATTTGACCTTGCGAAGACGAGCCAAAACACTCAGTGGCTAGAGACACGGTGCAAGGAGCAGGAGAACACTTTTCATAATAGACCACAATATAATAACAAGAGTTGATTAAGTAGATTTTTCTTAGCAAATACTTTTCGCTTTAGACTGTGTCACACCACTTTAAAAAAAAAAAAATATATATATATATATATATACATATTACAGACTATTGCCAAACAGTAAACATAGTTTGTTATTTATTTGGATTTTGATAAATATTTATTGTAATAAGAGGTATTTTCTGATATTGTTTGTCTTACAGAAATGGACAGTTAAATGTGCAAGCATTTTGTTTTGCAGTGATCATATATGGCTATAATCTGAATGCTCTGTACTGTACTGTACTGTGCTGTACTGTGCTGTACTGTGCTGTACTGTGCTGTACTGTGCTGTACTGTGCTGTGCTGTACTGTGCTGTACTGTGCTGTACTGTGCTGTACTGTGCTGTACTGTGCTGTACTGTACTGTGCTGTACTGTGCTGTACTGTACTGTACTGTGCTGTACTGTACTGTGCTGTACTGTGCTGTACTGTACTGCTAGTAATTGAGTTAATACTCAGTGACATGCTGCTGCTACGTACCAACACAGGCAGGCAGATACAAACACTATACACACTATAGACCATACTATACACGTACTATATTACACTGTACTATAAAACACCATACTATACACGTACTATATTACACTGTACTATAATACACCATACTATACACGTACTATAATACACCATACTATACACATACTATATTACACTGTACTATACACATACTATATTACACTGTACTATAAAACACCATACTATACACATACTATATTACACTGTACTATAAAACACCATACTATACACGTACTATATTACACTGTACTATAAAACACCATACTATACACATACTATATTACACTGTACTATAAAACACCATACTATACACTGTGCTATATGTACACTGTACTATAAAACACTGTACTATGCTGTACTATGCTTACACTGTACTATAAAACACCATACTATACACATACTATATTACACTGTACTATAAAACACCATACTATACACATACTATGTACTGTACTATAAAACACTGTACTATACACATACTATATTACACTGTACTATAAACACCATACTATACACATACTATATTACACTGTACTATAAAACACCATACTATGCACATACTATATTACACTGTACTATAAAACACCATACTATACACATACTATATTACACTGTACTATAAAACACCAAAATATAATGTACTGTACCATACTATATTACACTGTACTATAAAATACCATACTATGACATGCTATATTACACTGTACTATAAAACACCATACTATACACATACTATATTACACTGTACTATAAAACACCATACTATACACGTACTATATTACACTGCACTATAAAACGCCATACTATACACATACTATATTACACTGTACTATACACATACTGTATTACACTGTACTATACCCATACTATATTACACTGTACTATAAAACACCATACTATACACATACTATATTACACTGTACTATACACATACTATATTACACTGTACTATAAAACACCATACTATACACATACTATATTACACTGTACTATAAAACACCATACTATACACATACTATATTACACTGTACTATACACATACTGTATTACACTGTACTATACCCATACTATATTACACTGTACTATAAAACACCATACTATACACATACTATATTACACTGTACTATAAAACACCATACTATACACGTACTATATTACACTGTACTATACACCGTACTATAAAACACCATACTATACACATACTATATTACACTGTACTATACACATACTATATTACACTGTACTATAAAACACCATACTATACACATACTATATTACACTGTACTATACACATACTATATTACACTGTACTATAAAACACCATACTATACACATACTATATTACACTGTACTATAAAACACCATACTATACACATACTATATTACACTGTACTATAAAACACCATACTATACACATACTATATTACACTGTACTATAAAACACCATACTATACACATACTATATTACACTGTACTATAAAACACCATACTATACACATACTATATTACACTGTACTATAATACACATACTGTATTACACTGTACTATACCCACTATATTACACTGTACTATAAAACACCATACTATACACATACTATATTACACTGTACTATAAAACACCACACTATAAAACGCCATACTATACACATACTATATTACACTGTACTATACACATACTGTATTACACTGTACTATACCCATACTATATTACACTGTACTATAAAACACCATACTATACACATACTATATTACACTGTACTATACACATACTATATTACACTGTACTATAAAACACCATACTATACACATACTATATTACACTGTACTATAAAACACCATACTATACACATACTATATTACACTGTACTATACACATACTGTATTACACTGTACTATACCCATACTATATTACACTGTACTATAAAACACCATACTATACACATACTATATTACACTGTACTATAAAACACCATACTATAATACACTATACTATACACATACTATAATACACTATACTATAAAACACCATACTATAATACACTGTACTATAATACACTGTACTATAAAACACCATACTATAATACACCATACTATAATACACCATAATATAATACACATACTACTACTAATTACACTGTACTATAAAACACCATACTATAATACACTGTACTATAATACACCGTACTATAAAACACCATTCTATACACATACTATATTACACTGTACTATAAAACACCATACTATAATACACTATACTATAATACACTGTACTATAATACACCATACTATAATATACTGTACTATAATACACTATACTATAATATACTGTACTATAATACACTGTACTATAATACACCATAATATAATACACTATATACTATAATACACCATAATATAATACACTGTACTATACACATACTATATTACACTATACTATAATACACCATACTATAATACACTATACTATAATACACTGTACTATAATACACTGTACTATAATACACCATAATATAATACACCATATATATACACATACTATATTACACTGTACTATAATACACCATAATATAATACACCATACTATAATACACATACTATATTACACTGTACTATACACATACTATATTACACTGTACTATAAAACACCATACTATATTACACTGTACTATAATACACCATACTAATACACTGTACTATAATACACCATACTATAATACACATACTATACACTATAATACACATACTATATACACTGTACTATAATACACCATACTATAATACACCATACTATATTACACTGTACTATACACATACTATATTACACTGTACTATAAAACACCATACTATACACATACTATATTACACTGTACTATAAAACACCATACTATACACATACTATATTACACTGTACTATAAAACACCATACTATAATACACTGTACTATAATACACCATACTATAATATACTGTACTATAATACACTATACTATAATACACCATACTATAATACACCATACTATAATACACTGTACTTTAATACACCATACTATAATATACTGTACTATAATAAACTATACTATACATTGTACTTTACACTATACTATAATACACCATACTATAATACAATGTAATATACACTGTACTAATATACATCATACTATACACCATAGTATAATACACTGTACTAATATACATCATACTATACACCATAGTATAATACACTGTACTAATACACACAATACTATACACCATAATATAATACACTGTACTAAACACCATACTATATATCGTACTATAATACACCATACTATACACACAATACTATACACCATAATATAATAAACCGTATCTGTAATAAATCAAATCAAATGTGTTTGGTCACATACACATGGTTATCAGATGTAAATGCGAGTGTAGCGAAATGCTTGTGCTTCTAGTCCCGACCGTGCATCAATATCTAACAAGTAATCTAACAATTTCACAACAACTAACTTATACACAAGTGTAAAGGAATTCATAAGAATATGTACATATAAATATATGGATGAGCGATGGCCGCCCAGCATAGGCAACATGCAGTAGATGGTATAAAATACAGTATATACATATGAGTAATGTAGGGTATGTAAACATTATATAAAGTGGCATTGTTTAAAGTGACTAGTGATACATTTAATACATCCAACGTTTTATTATCAAAGTGGCCAGAGATTTGAGTCAGTATGTTGGCAGCAGCCACTCAATGTTAGTGGTGGCTGTTTAACAGTCTGATGGCCTTGAGATAGAAGCTGTTTTTCAGTCTCTCGGTCCCTGCTTTGATGCAGCTGTACTGACCTCGCCTTCTGAATGATAGCGGGATGAACAGGCAGTGGCTCGGGTGGTTGTTGTCCTTGATGATCTTTTTGGCCTTCCTGTGACATCGGGTGGTGTAGGTGTCCTGGAGAGCAGGAAATACACCTTACTATAATACACTATACTATAATACACTGTACTATAATACACCATACTATAATACACCGTGCTATAATACACCATACTATAATACACCATACTATAATACGCCATACTATAATACACCATACACCATACTATAATACACTATACTATAATACACCATTATATAATACACCATACTATAATACACCATACTATAATACACCATTCTATAATACACCATACTTTAATACACTATACTATAATACACCATACTATAATACACTATACTATAATACACTATACTATAATACACTATACCATACTTTAATACACTATACTATAATACACCATACTATAATACACTATACTATAATACACTATACTATAATGCACTATACTATAATACACTATACCATACTTTAATACACCATACTATAATACACCATACACCGTACTATAATACACTATACTATAATACACCGTACTATAATACACCATTCTATAATACACCATACTTTAATACACTATACTATAATACACCATACTATAATACACTATACTATAATACACCGTACTATAATCCACCATACTATAATACACCATGCTTTAATACACTATACTATAATACACCATACTATAATACACCATACTATAATACACCATACTATAATACACCATACTATAATACACTATACTATAATACACCATACTATAATACACTATACTATAATACACCATACTATAATACACCATACTATAATACACCATACTATAATACACCATACTATAATACACCATACTATAATACACTATACTATAATACACCATACTATAATACACTATACTATAATACACCATACTATAATACACCGTACTATAATACACCATGCTTTAATACACTATACTATAATACACCATACTATAATACACTATACTATAATACACCATACTATAATACACCATACTATAATACACTATACTATAATACACCATACTATAATACACCATACTATAATACACTATACTATAATACACCATACTATAATACACCATACTATAATACACTATACTATAATACACCATACTATAATACACTATACTATAATACACCATACTATAATACACCATACTATAATACACTATACTATAATACACCATACTATAATACACTATACTATAATACACTATACTATAATACACCATACTATAATACACCATACTATAATACACCATACTATAATACACTATACTATAATACACCGTACTATAATACACCGTACTATAATACACCATACTATAATACACCGTACTATAATACACCATGCTTTAATACACTATACTATAATACACCATACTATAATACACTGTACTATAATACACCATACTATAATACACCATACTTTAATACACTATACTATAATACACCATACTATAATACACCATACTATAATACACCATACTTTAATACACTATACTATAATACACCATACTATAATACACTATACTATAATACACCGTACTATAATACACCATACTATATACACCATACTATAATACACTATACTATAATACACCGTACTATAATACACCATACTATAATACACTATACTATAATACACTATACTATAATACACCATACTATAATACACCATACTTTAATACACTATACTATAATACACCATACTATAATACACCATGCTATAATACACCTTACTATAATACACCTTTCTATACCCCGTAAACAGACCTCCAGGGATGACGAGGGCCTGTGTCTCTCCTCTCCCCACCCAGCTCCCCATCAACAAGGATCAAGTCAATGGGTCACTCCATTCATAATGGCACTACAACATAATTTAAATAGAGAGGAAGGAATGGATGGAAAAGAGGACACACTTTGCCACTTGTAATGTAATGAGAGCTAGGTGGTAGAGGGGAGAGGAGCTGAAACACAGTCTACTTCCCAAACAGCACTCTATTCCCTTTATAGTGCACTACTTGTGACCAGAGCACTATAAAGGGAATAGGGTGCCATTGGGACAGATCCCTGCCTGTCTCTGCACTAGACTAGCCTGTGAGATAAGGAAAGGAAAGCAGGTTAGAAAAAAACATCTGACAGTAAGTCCACACAATTAAAGTCTTTAATTAGAGTCCCCCTTCATTTAGCTTTAGTCCTGATGGGTTTTATCTAATGAGATCTGCTCTCAGTCTCCTCTCCTCTCCTCTCCTCTCCTCTCCTCTCCTCTCTCCTCTCCTCTCCTCTCCTCTCTCCTCTCCTCTCCTCTTCCTCCTCTCTCTCCTCTCCTCTCTAGTCCCTCCTCCCCTCCCCCTCTTCTCCTCCCCTCTTCCTCTCCTCTCCTCCCCTCTTCCTCCTCTCTACTCCCTTTTCTCCCTCCTCCCCTCTCCCTCCTCTCCATCCTCTCTCATCCCTCCTCCACTCTCCCTCCTCTCCATCCTCTCTACTCCCTCCTCTCCCTCCTCTCTACTCCCTCCTCTCCACTCCCTCCCCTCCGTCCTCCCTCCTCTCTACTCCCTCCTCTCCACTCCCTCCTCTCTACTCTCTACTCCCTCCTCTCTACTCCCTCCTCTCCACTCCCTTCTCCCTCTCCCTCCTCTCCACTCCCTCCTCTTCCTCCTCCCCTCTCCCTCCTCTCCATCCTCTCTCATCCCTCCTCCCCTCTCCCTCCTCTCCATCCTCTCTCATCCCTCCTCCCCTCTCCCTCCTCTCCATCCTCTCTTCTCCCTCCTCCCCTCTCCCTCCTCTCCATCCTCTCTCATCCCTCCTCCCCTCTCCCTCCTCTCCACTCCCTCCTCTCCACTCCCTCCTCTCCACTCCCTCCCCTCCCTCCTCTCTACTCTCTACTCCCTCCTCTCTACTCCCTCCTCTCCCTCCTCTCTACTCCCTCTTCTCCACTCCCTCCTCTCCCTTCTCCCTCTCCCTCCTCTCCTTCCTCCCTCCTCTCTACTTCCAATGACGTGTCCACACATCTAACAAACAAAACATTTAATTAACCAAATTGGCTTTTGAGAGAGTGAGAGAGAGATGGAGAGAGAGAAAAGGGTAGAACGAAAGAGAGAGAGAAAAGGGGGGATTATTGTGAAGGCCAGTTTTTTTCTGGGTCTCAGTTTTTTTCTGGGTCTCATCTTGTAATGGATTATTAAATTGCTCTTGCAGTATAAATAATGGAGTTATATCTCTTACTTTTATTAATAAAGCTGATGTGAAAACCGCTCCACATTGATCGTGACGCATGAGTGAAAATGCATCACATTACTTCTAATGGGAGACGTGCCTGACCTGAGATGATACCCATCCACCATCCATCACACAGGAAGACACCACAAACACTGTGTATAGGGCCAAACGCTGTCACTCTGTAGGGCTGTCAGGGTACACTGCAAATTGCAACCTATCCCCTGTATAGTGCACTACTTATGGCCAGGGCCCATGACACCCTAATTCCCTTCAAACTCAACAGTGGACCTTCAAGACCTCCTTTTTATTTTATTTTACATTGTTCCCCCTCTAATCAGGGACAGGTTTAGATCTGGGATACCAGGTGTGTGCAATTAATTATCAGGTAGAACAGAAAACCATCATGTTCCGGAACTCGTAAGGTAAGAGTTGAATACCCATGCCCTAGTACACTACATTACCCATAGACCTCTTCTCTATGTAGTACACTACATTACCCATAGACCTCTTCTCTCCCATAGGGCTCTGGTCAAAAGTAGTGCTGTGTATATATAGGGAATAAGGTGCCTTTAAGGTACCCATGTGTCTCTGTCTGTTTAAAAGAACCCTCCCAATACAGCTTTCACTAGCTTTACTTAACTGTTGTGTTTAAATCAGAGGTGCTATTATTTGTGTGGGTTGGTTTGAGTGAAGAGAGAGATAAATAATTAATTTATCTAGCGTAGCAATCGTGTGTCGGCTGGATTTGGACGTAAAATGAACACTGTCCCTTTAATTGAATAGAGACAAGGTAATTAAATGGCACTTTTCTAGTAGAATGTGCTGCTAGGCAAATGTAATAGTTGGTTCTTTAATATCACTTTGAAGTCTGCAGCACTATGACAGCAACAGGAACATGTGAAGTATTAGGGAAAGGGAAAGAACTGGGATTTCAGAAATTAATTAAATCGCATGCAATTTAGGCAAAACGTTTATCTTGATTTGTCATAACAGAATTAATTCAAGGCCTTCAATTCACCAGGGGCCAGATCTGTTACTCTAAATTAACCAAGTGTAATTGGCTGATCCCCCCCCCCACCCCCGTCACCACCACCCTCCTCTCCACCTACCTCCCCTCTCCTCCCTCCTCCCCTCTCCTCTCAACACCTCCCTCCTCCACAACCTCTCTCACTCTAATACAGCTCTTGTCATTATGTAAAGCCCTGTTTTAAGTATCAATATGGCCTTAGTGCTTTTAAGGTGCTTTGGCTGACGATGTAGAGAGAGGCATTTTTTTAATGGACTATGACGCGGAAATCATTGTTGTGTCTGTAATTTCACCGGCGCTTCAAAAAGCCTCAGCGAGCCGCGGAACGAGGCTCTGCATTTGCCAGACATCCTAACAACACAACAAGCTGCGACGCTATATTTCAAATCACCTGGCACACTCAGTCAGAGCCGAAATCCGGTTGTCTCTCGTAGACAGACAGTAGACAGCACCAAATGATATTCTAATGAAAGACATAGGGTATCTTGTAGTGTCTCTTATTCAGATCACTTGCGTGGGAGGGGAACAGGAGGGATACACAAACAAAATCACCACATAGCCCCTCCCTCCTCCATGCTGGTTGACAAAACCATCCTCCCATGTGATTGATTGTTCAGGCAAAGGGCTTGAAAAACAACAAAGGAACCCATTGAAAACCTCTGAGCCTCTGATTTGAAGGGAAATGAACTGAAAACCAGTCGTGTTGCTAAAGAGTCCTCCTTAATTATACTGACCTGGGGCTTCCTCATCCCCTTCTCTCCCTCTGTCCTCTCCCCTCAGCCCCTTCTCTCCCTCTGTCCTCTCCCCTCAGCCCCTTCTCTCCCTCTGTCCTCTCCCCTCAGCCCCTTCTCTCCCCCTGTCCTCTCCCCTCAGCCCCTTCTCTCCCTCTGTCCTCTCCCCTCAGCCCCTTCTAACCCTCTGTCCTCTCCCCTCATCCCCTTCTCTCCCTCTATCCTCTCCCCTCATCCCCTTCTCTCCCTCTGTCCTCTCCCCTCACCCCCTGTCCTCTCCCCTCTGCCCCTTCTAACCCTCATCCCCTTCTTCTAACCCTCTGTCCTCTCCCCTCAGCCCCTTCTAACCCTCTGTCCTCTCCCCTCAGCCCCTTCTAACCCTCTGTCCTCTCCCCTCACCCCCTCTCTCCCCTATCCTCTCCCCCTGTCCTTCTCTCCCTCAGTCCTCTCCCCTCATCCCCCTGTCCCCTCTCCCCTCATCCCCTTCTCTCCCTCTGTCCTCTCCCCTCATCCCCTTCTCTCCCTCTGTCCTCTCCCCTCATCCCCTTCTCTCCCTCTGTCCTCTCCCCTCAGCCCCTTCTCTCCCTCTGTCCTCTCCCCTCATCCCCTTCTCTCCCTCTGTCCTCTCCCCTCATCCCCTTCTCTCCCTCTGTCCTCTCCCCTCAGCCCCTTCTCTCCCTCTGTCCTCTCCCCTCATCCCCTTCTCTCCCTCTGTCCTCTCCCCTCAGCCCCTTCTCTCCCTCTGTCCTCTCCCCTCAGCCCCCTTCTCTCTCCCCTGTCCCCCTCTCCCCTCATCCCCTTCTCTCCCCTGTCCTCTCCCCTCATCCCCTCATCTCCCCCTGTCCTCTCCCCTCATCCCCTTCTCTCCCTCTGTCCTCTCCCATCATCCCCTCATCTCAACCTGTCCTCTCCCTCATCCCCTCATCTTCTCCTGTCCTCTGCCATCATCCCCTCATCTCCCCTGTCCTCTCCCCTCATCCCCTCATCTCACCCTGTCCTCTCCCCTCATCCCCTTCTCTCCCTCTGTCCTCTCCCAAAATCATCAAAAATCATCTCAAACCTATTTATATAGCCCCGTCATCCCTGATCTTCTCCTGTCCTCTGCCTAAAATCATCAAACCCTCATCTCACCCTGTCCTCTCCCCTCATCCACTCATCTCCCAACCTGTCCTCTCCCATCATCCCCTCATCTCCCTCTGTCCTCTCCCCTCATCCCCTCATCTCTCCTCTCCCATCATCCCTTCTCTCCCCTGTCCTCATCCCGTCATCCCCTTCTCTCCCGTCATCCCCTTCTCTCCCTCTGTCCTCTCCCGTCATCCCCTTCTCTCCCGTCATCCCCTCCTCTCCTCCCTGTCCTCTCCCGTCATCCCCTTCTCTCCCGTCATCCCCTCATCTCCTCCCTGTCCTCTCCCGTCATCCCCTCATCTCTCCCGTCATCCCCTTCTCTCCCCTGTCCTCTACCGTCATCCCCTCATCTCTCCCGTCATGCCCTTCTCTCCCATCATCCCCTTCTGTCCTCTCCCGTCATCCCCTTCTCTCCCATCATCCCCTCATCTCTCCCCCTGTCCTCTCCCATCATCCCCTCATCTCTCCCGTCATCCCCTTCTCTCCCGTCCTCTCCCGTCATCCCCTCTCTCTCCCCTGTCCTCTCCCGTCATCCCCTCATCTCACCCTGTCCTCTCCCCTCATCCCCTTCTCTCTCATCCCCCTGTCCTCTCCCATCATCCCCTCATCTCACTGTCCTCTCCCGTCATCCCCTCATCTCCCCCTGTCCTCTCCCCTCATCCCCTTCTCTCACCCTGTCCTCTCCCGTCATCCCCCCATCTCCTTCTTTCCTCTTCCATCATCCCCTCATCTCAACCTGTTCTCTCCCGTCATCCCCTCATCTTCTCCTGTCCTCTCCCATCATCCCCTCATCTCAACCTGTCCTCTGCCATCATCCCCTCATCCCTCCCATTGTGGTCCTTCTGTAGCTCATCTGGTAGAGCATGGCGCTTCTCATCATGCCATCTCAAGTGGGTTCCCATCATCCCCTCGGGACCCAGTCCTCTCCCATCATCCCCTCAGAATGTATGCACATCATGACTCTCAAGTCCTTTCATCATCCCCTCATCTCAAATGTCCATATCATTATATTCCCGCTGGCCTTCCCATCATCCCCTCATCTCAACCTGTCCTCTCCCATCATCCCCTCATCTCCTCCTGTCCTCTCCCATCATCCCCTCATCTCACCCTGTCCTCTCCCATCATCCCCTCATCTCAACCTGTCCTCTCCCATCATCCCCTCATCTCAACCTGTCCTCTCCCATCATCCCCTCATCTCAACCTGTCCTCTCCCATCATCCCCTCATCTCCTCCTGTCCTCTCCCATCATCCCCTCATCTCAACCTGTCCTCTCCCATCATCCCCTCATCTCAACCTGTCCTCTCCCATCATCCCCTCATCTCAACCTGTCCTCTCCCATCATCCCCTCATCCTAACCTGGCCTCTCCCATCATCCCCTCATCTCAACCTGTCCTCTCCCATCATCCCCTCATCTCACCCAGTCCTCTCCCATCATCCCCTCATCTCAACCTGTCCTCTCCCATCATCCCCTCATCTCAACCTGTCCTCTCCCATCATCCCCTCATCTCAACCTGTCCTCCACCCCAATACAGCAGCTCAATGGAAAACAGAGACCATTAGAGTCCAAGTCCAGGCTGATATCAACTTCATTGAGCAGCCCTTTAAATGAAATACTATCAACAGCGATCCTTGCCTGATGATTAACCCAGTTATGTATAGAGGCCCAGCGATGGGGAGACGAAATGAAAAGGAAGACTGGATGGAGGGCAGAAAAGTCTTATAATAATAATAATATAATTTCCTTTGCTTTTATCCAAAGCAGACTTACAGTCATGTGTGCATACAACACTGGCTAAATGTTGTACAGACATGAACACTGGCTAAATGTTGTTATACATTATATATATATATAGATGAGAAGAGCTGTGCTGCAGTGCACAATGTTTTTCTATGCGTTCAGGGTCAGAGTGAATGAGAGGTAGAAGTGTCAAACAAGCTGTTAACACACAGAACGAAGTGTAATTTTCATGACTGATCCTGTTTCTGTCTCACCGAGTGTTTGTGGACCACCTCTGCACTTTTCTTACATCCAATCAAATATGATCATTTTCTATAACTTGGGAGTGTTTTATGTGTTGTGTATGGTTTTGACAACAGCACTTCCTGTTGGTGAAATGTCTCCCTGTAAGATTTACAGTATCCCACATTTTTTTTTTAAACATTTATTGTGTTTTGTCTATACACAAACCTAATGACTCACGTCTGGAATTGAACAGCGTAGATAATATAAGAGATAAGATTGTGATGCTTTTCTGTGGTGTTAAAACAAAGACATCCCTCTCCTTTTCCCACACACACACACACACACATTATGTGTACTTTAATGGCGGCAGTGTTGTCACAACAGTCGTCCAGCTAATTCCTTTTTTTAAAATGGAGTTTTGATTGAGCCCTTTCAATCGATGCCAAGACAAAATGTGTTTCTTCAGCTTCCTATCGAAAGCCATTTCAGTTGTTTCCTTTCCAATGAAGTCTCTGTCACTCTATGTCAATACATTTAACAACACCAGTCAGTTTGTGACCAGGCTATCTCTCCTATAGTACCTGGTGTCATTTGTCCACTATTTAATTAATTTGTTTTGTGGGAAAAATAGGTACAGACATCCTACAAGAATATTGCTCAGAATATGCCTAATGAATAACACCATTCGTCTCATTTAATTTTACAATCATTTTAGGAGTTCAAGAATAAACGATCACGAATATATTCCTCATCTGCGATTTAGGCTGAACATCTTAATCTTCGGATCCACATACACGAATGTTAACCACTCTCTCTATCCTCCCTCCCTCCCCTCCCCTTCTCTCCCCTCCCCTTCCCTCCCTCCCTCTCCCCCCTCTCTCTCCTGAGCATGTCAGATGCTGTGGTCTTATTTGATTGCATAAGTGCAGTGATAGAGCAAACACCCGGTGAGATATGATGACAAATGGGGCCAGATCCCAGTAAATTACTTTCTGCTCAAATCGAAATTTCATTCAGTTTGTTGCTCGGCGAGATGAAGTAATCTAAATTGTGGACTCAGAAGGCAGATAGAAGGGAAGTTGGAGCAAGCATTTCATTATCAAGAGAGGGAGAGAGAGATGAGAAGAGAAGAGAGAGAGAGAAGGAGCAGGAGAGAGATAGAGAGAGAGAGAGAGAGAGAAGGAGCAAGAGAGGGAGAGAGACAGACAGACAGAGAGAGAGAGAGAAAGGGCGAGAGAGAGAGAGAGAGAGGGAGAGGAAAAGAGAGTGACAGACAGGGAGAGAGAGAGCGAGAGAAAGAGTGGCGAGGTTAGGGACGAAAGAGATGAGCAGAAGCAAATCCAAAGTGTTGACACTATGATTGAAAAGGTTAACCCATGCACATTATATATCAACCCCAGTAGCTGCAGGTTTCTAATGGAAACTCGGCTACTGACAGAGCATTCTACCCAAGTCCTAATGGCAAAAGCACTATGTCTCCGCCTAGATGTACAATCAAATCCTCTTAGGCCCTGATTGCTTATGTTCCTAGTTATTATCAGGAAGCAAGAAAAATGCCCTGCGAAAGGTAATACATAGTTACAGTCGCTAGAAGCTTTTGGAGAGCAGGCGGGCAGAGTAGCAGGAGGTTTTATTTGGTTTCCCAGTATTCCTATGTTTTTTTTATTACATAAATATCAATTTTGTTGGGTGTGTGTGCCCTTCATTGCCTTTTCCATGAGGCTTGAAGTCATTTAAATCCTGGCATAGTGGGTATAAATATCACACAGGAAAACATATCAGAAATCTGAATAGATTTTTTGCAACATGGTACTCTGTTAATATCTACATCAGATTACAGCCAAAACATTATTTTTATGATTATTGCATTTTATATGGGAGCTTTACACTGCTTCCTTTCAATGGAATGAAGTGGATTTGAATGTACAGGTGAATGTACAGGTGAATGTACAGGTGAATTTAGAGGTGAATGTTCAGGTTAATGTACAGGTTAATGTACAGGTGAATTTACAGGTTAATTTACAGGTGAATGTACAGGTGAATGTACAGGTTAATGTACAGGTGAGTTTACAGGTGAATGTACAGGTGAATTTACAGGTTAATGTACAGGTGAATCTACAGGTGAATTTAAAGGTGAATTTACAGATGAATATACAGGTGAATTTAAAGGTGAATGTACAGATGAATTTACAGGTGAATGTACAGGTGAATGTACAGGTGAATTTACAGGTTAATTTACAGGTTAATTTACAGGTGAATATACAGGTGAATTTAAAAGTAAATGTACAGATGAATTTACAGGTGAATGTACAGATGAAATTACAGGTGAATTTACAGATTAATTTACAGGTGAACGTACAGGTGAATGTACAGGTTAATGTACAGGTGAATTTACAGATGAAATTACAGGTGAATGTACAGGTGAATGTACAGGTGAATGTACAGGTTAATGTACAGGTTAATGTACAGGTTAATTTCCAGATTAATGTACAGGTGAATGTACAGGTTAATGTACAGGTGAATGTACAGGTGAATGTACAGGTGAATTTACAGGTGAACGTACAGGTGAATTTACATATGAAATTACAGGTTAATGTACAGGTTAATGTACAGGTTAATGTACAGGTTAATGTACAGGTGAATTTACAGGTGAATGTACAGGTGAATTTACAGATGAAATTACAGGTGAATGTACAGGTTAATGTACAGGTGAATTTACAGGTTAATGTACAGGTTAATGTACAGGTGAATGTACAGGTTAATGTACAGGTGAATGTACAGGTGAATGTACAGATTAATTTACAGGTGAATTTACAGATGAAATTACAGGTTAATGTACAGGTGAATTTACAGGTGAATTTACAGGTGAATGTACAGGTGAATTTAGAGGTGAATGTTCAGGTTAATGTACAGGTTAATGTACAGGTGAATTTAGAGGTGAATGTTCAGGTTAATGTACAGGTTAATGTACAGGTGAATGTACAGATGAAATTACAGGTTAATTTACAGGTGAATGTACAGGTGAATTTAGAGGTGAATGTACAGGTTAATGTACAGGTTAATGTACAGGTGAATTTAGAGGTTAATGTACAGGTTAATGTACAAGTTAATGTACAGGTTAATGTACAGGTGAATTTACAGATGAAATTACAGGTTAATGTACAGGTGAATGTACAGGTGAATTTACAGGTTAATGTACAGGTGAATTTACAGGTGAATGTATAGGTGAATTTACATGTTAATGTACAGGTGAATGTACAGGTGAATGTACAGATTAATTTACAGGTGAATTTACAGGTGAATGTACAGGTGAATGTACAGATTAATTTACAGGTGAATGTACAGGTGAATGTACAGGTTAATTTACAGGTGAATGTACAGGTGAATTTACAGATGAATGTACAGGTGAATGTACAGATTAATTTACAGGTGAATTTACAGATGAAATTACAGGTGAATGTACAGATTAATTTACAGATGAAATTACAGGTGAATGTACAGGTGAATGTACAGATTAATTTACAGGTGAATGTACAGGTGAATTTACAGATGAAATTACAGGTTAATGTACAGATTAATTTACAGATGAAATTACAGGTGAATGTACAGGTGAATGTACAGGTGAATGTACAGATTAATGTACAGGTGAATGTAGAGGTGAATTTACAGGTGAATTTACAGGTGAATGTACAGATGAATGTACAGGTGAATTTACAGGTGAATTTACAGGTGAATGTACAGGTGAATGTACAGGTGAATGTAGAGGTGAATTTACAGGTGAATGTACAGGTGAATTTACAGGTGAATTTACAGGTGAATGTACAGATGAATGTACAGGTGAATTTACAGGTGAATTTACAGGTGAATGTACAGGTGAATGTACAGGTGAATGTAGAGGTGAATGTACAGGTGAATGTACAGGTGAATTTACAGGTGAATGTACAGGTGAATGTACAGGTGAATGTACAGGTGAATTTACAGGTGAATGTACAGGTGAATGTACAGGTGAATGTAGAGGTGAATGTACAGATTAATTTACAGGTGAATGTACAGGTGAATTTACAGATGAAATTACAGGTTAATGTACAGATTAATTTCAGATGAAATTACAGGTGAATTTACATATGAAATTACAGGTTAATGTACAGATTAATTTACAGATGAAATTACAGGTGAATGTACAGGTGAATGTACAGATTAATTTACAGGTGAATGTACAGGTGAATTTACAGGTGAATGTACAGATTAATTTACAGGTGAATGTACAGGTGAATTTACAGATGAAATTACAGGTTAATGTACAGATTAATTTCAGATGAAATTACAGGTGAATTTACAGATGAAATTACAGGTTAATGTACAGATTAATTTACAGATGAAATTACAGGTGAATGTACAGGTGAATGTACAGATTAATTTACAGGTGAATGTACAGGTGAATTTACAGATGAAATTACAGGTTAATGTGCAGATTAATTTACAGATGAAATTACAGGTGAATGTACAGGTGAATGTAGAGGTGAATGTAGAGGTGAATTTACAGGTGAATGTAGAGGTGAATGTACAGGTGAATTTACAGGTGAATGTAGAGGTGAATGTAGAGGTGAATTTACAGGTGAATTTACAGGTGAATGTACAGATGAATGTACAGGTGAATTTACAGGTGAATGTACAGGTGAATGTACAGGTGAATGTACAGGTGAATGTAGAGGTGAATTTACAGGTGAATGTACAGGTGAATGTACAGGTGAATTTACAGGTGA